>NW_018404833.1:0-139 GCF_002113885.1 Mizuhopecten yessoensis | reverse complement strand
TACTACACAGTCTGCCATACTAACACCCTGCCATCAATACTACACTGTCCACCGTACCAACACCCTGCCATCAGTACTCCACTGTCCACCATGTTAACACCCTGCCATCAATACTACACTGTCCACCATACTAACACCC
>NW_018404832.1:72162-118262 GCF_002113885.1 Mizuhopecten yessoensis | reverse complement strand
CCCCACTTGTTCCACAAAATTATAACTATATTCTATTTCTGTTTCACGCAAAAACGGAAATCTCACTTTTGTAAAATATTTCTTCTTTTATTCCCAAAACATATACAACTTATATATCTTCTACAACTAGAAGACTATCTCTTAACTATTCAAACAATATTGTACACTTTAGATATCAGTTATCAATCAAATCGACTTAAATATCGAAGTGCCAGGGATTTCCCCGATTTCTGGTGCGCATTAATTATTGTTCTCCATTTCCATTGGCTAGAAGTCAAGGATACACTTCCGGTTTACCCACTGCAGGGCTACTTCCGGACGAACAAAAATCAAGGGCAACGTTTAGAAAGGGGAAGCAACTTGTTTACGCACGCATGTGTTACCATTCGGCACCCGAGAGCTACGTTCTTATTATGAAGCTGTCCTGATAAAATATATCATACCCAAATAAGTATGCTCTAAAGCGATAATTTAACACAACTAAGCCCACCATTCGCACATGAAAGTACAGTTACCCTGTTGGTGAGCAAAACAGAAATCGAACACAAGCAGGTACTGAGATAGAAGATTTAAAGAGTGGGCGATACCGATTGACAACTGTAGTATGCTAATACAAGTGTACGGGTTGTTAGCTAAATGAGTTAATATAAAGCTACTCGTGCTGGGCATGAGTACAGAAGTGTTTCACATGTACTAAACATTGTCCGAAAACTGCCACAGACTCCCGTTTACCCAATCATGATGTGATAAAGCTTAAAATATACCTTAGTCGACCTATGGGCGGATTGATTGAGTGGTTAACACTTCGGCCTGCCACGCAGGCGGCTGGTGTTCGTTCCCAGTAAGTGAGTTGTCACTATAAATGATACCGTTGGAAGCACGGTCCCACAACAAAAAGTACACAATACACCTCCTGCACACACGCAGACATAAACACACAGAGAGATATATGCCAGGTGGCATGATGTTTTAATATGAGAATGTCCTCTCACCTAAATTTATTAATGCTCTATTTTAAGCGAATTAATGCTACGAAAATTTAGCTGTATTTCTACTGACTGAAATCCGGTTTCTTCTAATTCATGTGTGTATTCTGGTAATTGACAGCACTTATCTTATAATTTAAATATCACCGTTTGATAAGGCCAATGTCACCAACATTTCAGAATCGTGTACTTATACAACTGCATGCATTCTTGAGATTCTTCCTTGTTCCGTATTATTGTTCTGAAACAGAAAGGCTTGTTATTAGTGATTTTCTGTAGATTCGAGATAGGGTCAAGAATACTAAAAGCATTATGACCATTCAGAATTGCTGTATAGCGTGTAACTATTGAAAAACAAGCATAACTTTGTGTGTTTGTCTTGTAACACCAGGATCGATACCTTGTGTAACAACTGTATGCGGTTAAGTGTTTGTGATCATCACTATCATTAACCCATCAGTGTGTTATTGTTATACGTGACACTAGAGGTATGTGCCCTGTTGACTCGGCCTGTAGTGACCAGCTACTCTACCCTAAACGTCTGAAGTATGTTTACGGGACATGTCTGTGTTATTTGTAGAAGCATGTTAACATAGGAGGAACAGCGTATCGTTGTGTGATTTTATCTTTATCATTAGTAGTACAATTAATCGTGCGTTAACATTACACAAGTGAAATGGACATCTTTATGACTGTCACCTTTACACGTCACATTTCTCGTGCTATTCTTCTGTATGGAATACTTGGTGTATACAGCACTTTCTGTGTTGCAATTTCTCACGTGAGTGTGTCCGTTTCAGGTGACCAAACCTTCATGCAAGCTGCATATAACCAGAATTGTAAGCTGGTTGGAATGGATCGCACGGGTGAAATAACAGAAAACCACAAACGTAATATAATCAACGGGCTGCGAAAACATTCCATTGCCTGGATCGGAGCTCATGTAGAAAGTGTTTGGATGCAGTTTGCAGGGTGTTACACAGGTATAATTGATCGTGCCAACAAAGGATTCGATTTATCTAAAACTACCATCACATCTTGTTTGTCACACTGTGGAAATAGAGGTTTCTTTCTAACTCACGATCAATGCTTCTGTTACCAAAACGAAGTAAAGTATGTCGGATGTAGCGCAGTAAATTGTCAACATTCTTCTGACTTATTATGTGGGTCGAGAGACGGATATTCTGGAATGTTCTTCCCTCGTGTGTCTGGACGACAGTGTATGTGTCATTACGATACAATCAACTCCGACCAGACTATACAGGGTGCCGGTGACTGTTTGCTTTCTACGTACCGTCAGAATCACCCTTCTCCTATATATAGTGCTGCTCAGTGTAACCAAACACATTTATCGATATGTCAACAACCTCACGGAGGCACATTACCAGAGTTCGTAAAAACTGAATCACCTTGGTACCAATCGTTAGTGAACTGTTACCATAGAGATAATCATATCTTAGGAACTCGTTGGTTACCTTTCCGTCTAGTCACTGGATCATATTGGGCAGGTCCATTCTCCGTGACAAATATTCGATGGGGAATTATCAATTCCAACGGTACCACAAGTGGATGTATAGCCGCTACAGAGACAAGGGAGGGGAAAGTGAGACTCATCCATTTACCATGTAATACACGTATACCAGCATTGTGCTTCCCCTCAAACAAGACAGTAACTGCCAATACAGTTAAAACAGATATCTATACGACATTACACGTTAATACAATCCCTATAAATTTAACAAAACAGTCAACATTAGCGCCAACTGACAATTTAAAGACGCTTTACAAGTCAAACCTGGACAACGACGGCGCTACATCTACGATAATCATTGTAACTATTGTAGGATCGGTGACGTCGTTGATTATCGTTTCGCTTGTTGTTGTGTTTGTATTTGTGAAGCGGCGAAAGGTTCGCCGACAAGTCATTGTCAACGGTTCTTCATCAGGACAATACATGCAACCAGATGGAGGTGAAGCTGACGTTACAAGTTCACAGGGACCCGGGGAAATTGCTCAATACATTAATACATCAGGCAATGTTTATGATGAACTGACTGATTTCCGAGGTGACCGTATTTTGACAGGTCAGGATATGTACGATCATACATTCACAGGTGAGATGTATGGACACCTGAACGCAGGAAACTATCAGTACGTCGACAGTGACTATGATCACACTTTCTCGGGTGAGACAGATGGAACATACAGACACCTAGGCACAACCAACCAAGAAACCGTTAACAGTGATTATGATCACGTGTTCGGAGGAGTATCTGAGAAATCGGCATCCCTGCCAATTACAAATACCGACGACAACGCAAGGCCGCCAACGTTAGACATTCAGTATGACGATGTAAGTCAAAATGATAGTTCCGCTGTGGCGCCAGTGTATGCTCAGGTTATCAAAAGACACCTTCGGAAACAGATATCTGATAGTGAGTAATGGTTGATTTTCGAATTTAAACTTGCAAGAAAGATAAAAAAAAAGTTTGGGATTTCATGTTTTACAATGAATAAAATAAATGATTTGAAGAATTTTTCATGGTCTTACTTAAGAAATTATAAGGTTATTTAAAAGGTCTGAGTCTTTTTCAGGACCAATTGTGTATGCAGATTATGTGTTGTAAATATCGACTGCAGTATAACTGTTCAGATTATCTACTAATATCACGGGTCATTGCTATTAAGTTTCAATACTTTGCCAACTGTCTTAGTCGCCATACACGGAGAAAATAACAAAACAAAAATATCACCAAAGCCTCACACTTACGCAACTGAAATAACCCTTGTAACGTCAGAGTAAGTTTATCCTCGCAGGACAAACTAAATCGGAATACCACCATTTGTCAAGCACTGTCAATTCTACCGATCTAATAATCACATTCTGATGTCATAAGGTCTCTTAAAGGTACCATGCCGCTAACGTTTGCCTAATTCTTATCAGCAGGCTAAAACTGGAATTTTCTCTTTTTGTCTTACATAGCAAAAGTGTCAAAGATAAAAAAAGCAATTGATTCTCATTTTCTTACGTGCAGTACAGAATGCAATGATTAACATAGTATCATGCATGCCACAATGGCTCCTTTGAAATGACGATATTTCTTGTCAAAATTTGGCAATCATACACGCGAATCGTGTAAAAACGAGAGGGTGGAGGAGATACCTGAACGTTTTTGGGAAGCTTACAACGGCCGGTATTTAATCTATAAACAAAATGTAGACCTATTGAGAATATTGGTATGTATGCATCGGTTTGGAAGGGTTCTTCACAGTATATCATTAAATAGCATTTATGTCTGACAATAACAGTAAAGATAAACCATCTAGTCCCAGTCAATCGTGATACTTGTGTTATAAAACATATTAAATCATGATATTTCTTATGGCATTTGCGACAAACGAAAGAACACATACAATTATTGTTGTAAATAAGTGATCTGTTTCGATTGAAGTTTAGCCGATGCTGAAATGCGTCCAACAGTTATCCAAATCAAAAGTAAAATCTCAGGATTTGCATAATGGACACTTAATGTGGCACGTAAGTTTACATACTCCGTTACCTTTCTGTTTCTGTCTGGTGGTTATGATAAAAAAAACGTTTCTTACCTTACCTACTTAGTAGATAGTTTAGCGTGACACCAGCAGGCTACACTTACCCGGGCACATCAGTTTACGAAGTAAAAAGTTAAACTGTTTATTCAGTACCATGCTAATCGGCATTACTTGTCTTACGTAAAGGAAAAACAATCTACAAATCCTATTTAGTTATTTTGCACATTGCTGTTCTTTAATTAACATATCATACTTCGATTTAATATTGCTACAACGACGAGGCTGGTAAGTTAGGTTTAAACTCCATTCACTTCGTTATCAAAAACAAAACTCAGATTTAAGTGATTTGCCTCATTTTCATTATGTCTTATACTTTATATTGTTTTTACTCTGTTCCTATTATTATTTTTCGATATTAGCCCGTGTAGTGTTCTCATAATACATTGTTGTATTTCCTCTTTAAGTCTAACATCTAAAACAGGTTAATCACATGTATTATTTAAATTTAATTTGTGTTTTTTCTTTTCAATTAAATGGTTGATATGTTATCGGTATCTTTGTTTGAAATGTATTAATTTAAATAATGTGTGCTTGTTGTCACAGTAATAGGCTTGCTCGAGATAACAAAGGAGAGTTTAGTTAGGTATGCAGTTTTTTGCAACATTTTTGAACCGCGAAACAAAACAGATAACAATAACCCAGATGAAACCTACATATGTTGCGACGACACCACGTAAAGGCGACATGCACATTTGACGCAAAAGTCTAGTCACAACTGCAATTATACCCTACGTAAAGCCGCGGCGTGAAAGTCAATGATGTAGTAGAATCCTATGCTAGGAGTCCAAGCCTACAGACACAGTAGGACAAGACCAAATCAATCGTTCAAACACATTCGATATTTCAGACACCAAACCAAGTATACAACCGAGAGTTTTCGTCGGGAACTTCAGGTTCCTCTCATATCAAGACCTTCTGCGCATTTTATTAGTCGTAGTTGGCAAGTTGATCCTTCCACCCTTTTGATAGTAAATGTCAAGCGAGCTGAAGTACTTGTTTATTAGATACGAAATCATTCTGCTTCGTGGGTATTTAAATACATGTATGTACAATGTTTATAGAATGAGGACATTCCTGTTGTGCCATGGTAACACGATCTAGAGACAACGAAGTTATAATTACTGAGATAAAGATAACGATATGACAGAGAACTTGCAGCAGCAGCCTTAGATACAAGCTATCAATCAGCAATAGGATAAAAACAAAATAAAATACATGCTTACAGTGAATGCAACACAATGAAAATACGAAAGAATATAAACGTAATTCGAGCTGGAAATGCGGCGTTGTATGGCACTGCGACTTCATAAGTATTGTATATTCCATTTAGTCATAATGGACAAAACGGTTTTCATTGTGTCATGGACCTGCAAACTCTAACGAGACTTCTGTTTAGTCTTTGAACAAAATTACCGTTATTCAGTGGCTTCTGAATGGTTGACATTAAGATAGTATTTGATTGTTCTAAAATTTAGCATTAAGATATATTATGGCATTGAGACCTTTAATGTAACTTCCGTTTAGTCATAAAACAAAATGGCTGCCTTGAACTAGCTGCTGATTGGTCAACATTCAGATACTGTCCGATTTCGCTCTATTTTGGTATGTAGACGTGTTATTGCTTTTACTTAAATTTGGCATTCAGATAAATTATGACAACGAAAAAATTCTTATGCCACATCCATTAAGTCTTCTAACAAATTGCCTTTCCTTTAGTGGCTTCCGATTGACCGAAATTCAGATTGACATATTTTACTCAATTTGGCTGGTAGGTGTGCAATAGTAATGCTAAAACTATTTCTTAATATGAAAAGACAAAGTCTAAAAAGAGCGTTGCTCTTGTTGATCTCTGATATTTACTGATTCGTTTAGAATGAGAAAATACTGATTTCATAATGAGATAAGATAAACATTATTTAAAGTCAGCAAGTCGAGGAATGACAATAAAACACAATCTCTACTGGGAATTTGAGATCACATTACAATTAGGGGAGATCGGGGCAAGTTCGTCCACTTTTTATTTTAGTCCGTTCTGGGAAATATGGAAGCACGTCCGTTTTTGAAGAATCATTTAACTTTTCCTGTCGAAAGATCGGATGTCGTTATATTGATATAAAGTCTCAATTTCTGTTCCATCTTGAACACCGGGTTTAATTTCAAATTTTGTTACAGTCAACGAGGTTTGACAGGTAAGGATGCCTAATAAGATTAAACAGTTTCTGTCTGTAATTAGTTATAAATCGACATGCGGTGTGAAACAGTAATACGTTGCTGAAAAATGGCGTTAAACTCGTATTGGTGCTCTGGAAGATCATTGTTGATTTCAACATAAATGCATTATCAATTGTTTCTTTTATGAGTAGTGATGTATATACACATTATGTAAAGACTATAAAAATACTATTCTAGTTATTTCGTTCATATTCTCAACAACATATTTTCAAAAGCTGATGAAATTTTAGACGATGAACAAATACATGTACACGTTCTGACGTTGAACTGGCATTGGTTTAATGCCGTCTCTTTTAGAAGATACCTCACGGCAGAAATATTAACAGAACCTGGTTGATGACAAAAAGGATATTCAGAAAATATCCGCATTCTTACTTTTTGTGCCTGTGGGAAAACAGAAATAAAAGAAAGTTCTGAAGTACCGACAAAAAGATAATGCAATGGATATCAGTTCAAAAGATTTCCGGTTATTTTTCATCCTTCCAGAAATAACCGATGAAGGCCAATGGAGTATGACGTGTCTGTGACGTCATAGTAGGATAATCTCTGAACGAAGATTCATGCACGTTAGTATCAAGCCGGCTGGAATATTAGTTAGAGTTGAGTTTTATGATTTCGAAATCTAGAAACATTCCTGGTCAAAATTATATAAAGTTATGTCAGTCCGTCAATATTTGACGAGTTAACGCCACTTTAAAGAGTATGATATATGACTTTTGACGTTGCTCACAACGTCATTATTTCCGACATTACTGTTAAGATTGATACAAACGTAACCGATGGTTAACATAGTGTATGCATAGTAATTTTAACTGCTTATTTCTGGCTTTACTCCAGATGTTTAAGCATGATTTAAAGAGAAATTTTAGAGCATTTAAATAGAAATAATTAAAAATGTTATAAAGTCATACAAATATTGAAATATAAAAACAAATAAGGTTCCATATGACCATGGAATAAATAACACTTTTGTATTTTAAACTTTATAGAATCACATTTGCACAGTTTCGTTTCGGTTATAGCTGTGACAAAAATATGTTTACAGCGAGTTTTGCAATGACCGTACATGAAATTAATTGGTGCTAGTTTTGGAAGGACCGCAGGTGAAATTAAGTTGTGCGAGTTTTGACGTTGCAACCATGGTCACTGTCTTATCTAAGTTACGCAGACACTTTGAATGTCAGTCATGCCCATTTCAAAGAGTTTTTAATGTACTGAAGAGATTATTTCTTTGAATGCAACAAAGAAAAAAATCTAGAAAATTAAAACGTCCTGGCTGTTTGAATATGTATGGCGTTCTGTGTTACGAATTTATCACAATTATTGTTTCTCTTAAGCGTATATTCTTGCGACACTTCGGATAAAACTCGTACAGGAATTAAATATAAATTTTATTTATTTTATAGCAATGATGAAACATGTTATTTCAGCTTATGTTAATCACATTTGTTGGCATGGATATTTGCGAGCAGGATGCCTTACTGTGGCAGGAAACCGAGTACCCAGAAAAAACCCACGTGGTCGGGCAGGTGACCCCATACCTTTTCATGTCCGATCGGGGAATCGAACCCCGGCTGCCTTGGTGAAAGGCAAGTGCGCTAATAATGCGTTATCCACTTCATCACCCGACCACCTAGTACAATACAGAAATTACCTGTGTAATAAGTATTTGACTATTCTATTTCAGTTGGAAATGGTGGTATGCTTAGCCTCAGACTTTTCCCATGTAAATATTTAAGGTCGATGAGGTCGTTTGTGGAAAAACTTTAAAATCTTGCTGTCTCAATTTAGTGATTGTTTTTCTCAAAAAATTGTTAAATATCAATTTCAGAAAATAAAACAGACATTTTTGTACAGGCACAGAATATGTTATTCCTATTTTTAATACTATTTTTTTTTATAATTTTTGTAGATAATTAATAATATGTTCTGTTTTGAGCATTTCCCATCATTTCATTAGCAAAGGAAAAATTTAATATTCATCGCCCAACACTTCACATTTTAGCCTCGCTTTCTACATCCAGTAAATACTTTGACATGATGATAAACCTATAAAACTTGTACATCCACAGAAAGACAGTCCTTGAGCCAGTACAAATGGACTGAATAGAATAGTCACTGAAATGCACTATTTACCTAAGAAGTAGATTTCAAATACAGTATGTCATCATTCCTTTGTTTGGATAGATCACCAATATGAGATTAATTGCATCTAGAAGTAAGCAGGGAAGGTACTTGCAAGTATTTTTGCAGAGGAAGCAGGCTTATGTTGCCAACTTGGTGATAAGCCTTTAACCTCTGACCCCACTGAAAGACATTCAGGAATGACTGTCCCTCTTATTACTAGCCTCACATCAGTCTCCTCCCCGTCAAGCGCAGGCGTCACCTTTAAAAAAAATGAAATTTAATTACATGTACTGTATGTATATCAACAGAAAGTATATGCATTAAAAAGCAGTTGATATATACCTGGTACATACAAGGTTTGGTGATCATCTACGCCACACAATATACAAAAATGTACAGTTTTATTGTGAAGTAAAAAAGTTTTATAAAAAGAATGTAATTTGACACATTCATTCGACGTAAAAAACAACATTGAACAATCAGAAACGATGGAGTTCAGGGGAAGATAACCCCATATCAACCTATGCAACTCCCCACCCCTGCAAGGCGCACACTAATGTATTAACAAATTTAATACATGTATTTTGTCAGGATTGGAGGTTGGGACGCAATTAAAATGGTACATCTAAACAGTTTTAGCATATTAAAGTCCTTTTTTTAAAGCAGAGACATATATTTCGAGCAACTAAATATTGTATTTATGAGGAATATATCTCCCTGCTTTAAAGAAAGATACAATATATTGATCATTGGCAATCTTCTGTTTTCAAGTTTTTAAGTACAGTATTATGAAGGTATTTTTAGAAAATATATATATATACATTATATATTGGATTTCTCTGTCAGGGGTGTGTAATAATGTAAATATCAACTATTTCAACACTTGGACTAGTATATTTAATATCAATTTGGGCTAGTGAAAATGTTCAATATTTACTATGAACACATAGGTTGGGCCTCGGACTTAGATATGGGCTAGTAGAATGTTTTCAAATTAACTTGCAGGCAAGTTTGTGAAAATGAAAATGTACATCTGAAAGCATTTAAAAATGGGTAGAGAAATATTTGGAAAAATATAGAATAGGGACACCTTAGGTTAAGCGATTAATGTTGTTTCGAATAATGGCACAGTGCATCGAATAAACAGGGTATCTATTTGACAAGGCCCATACATAATTTTAGAATTATACAAATAAATTATTTGAAATTAATATTTCCAATATTTGAATAATTATTATCCATCGAAAAAATTGATAATGACCTAATTAATTGAGTGGAGCGTAATTGGATTATAATATTATAACATTAATAACTCAATTGTATTACATGTAGTCCTACTTAGTGACACACTCAGAAGAATTTCAGTTGGGCGGATATATAGTTGTCTCTGCCAGGAAAGTTTATAGGAGAAAAAAGTCATCTCTTCCACTTGTTATATAAGTATGTGGTCATCCCAATCACTTCATCTGCATACCTGATACAATAAGGGAAACAAAATTGAACTCTTAACTCATAATAAAAATATTCTGATTCACGCAAGTAGGTAAATCTGAATTTAAATTTTAAATGATGATACTGTATTTAATTCCTGATATGAGTAGCTAAGCCAACAAATTAAACAAAATTATGAATGCATTAAGTTCATAGCTTTAAATTCCATACTGTTTTATTATTATTATTGCACGAGAATAAATATGTTTGTTTTTGTTAATGGTTCTGCCCATTACACACTTATTATTCATGGTTTGATTTCTAAAGCATTTGGTCATTAATCTCATTATACAATGAAAATACTACCATTTTTTCTAAATGTTTACATACCTTGAAATTTTTGCTGTACATGCTCAGCATGTTTTTCTTTCTTCCGAATGTTCCCACAGAACTGCATCATACCGCAGGCCCCTGTGATCATGCTTAAGAAAATGTGTCATAACATTCTTAAGATAATGCACGTTGACATTATTGAAGTGCAGAAAACATGAATTGCCGAGTGACTTAGATCTATTGGTGTTTAGAAACTGGAAGTGTACTGTACACGTGTAAGTTAGTATACAACCCTTGTCCCATACGCCTGAACCTGGCCAACATTTAGCACGATTACAAGCTAAAGAAACTGGAAAGAAGTGACTGAACTAATCGTCTATTTCTGCACAATAACATCCATATACTTTAAATGACTACATACTACATGTCACAAGTTTTAACGCAGCCATCGCAGCATGTACACAATCTACCGGAAGTGCGCGCACCAGAAATCGGAGAAATCCCTGGCGCCTCGATATTTAAGTCGATTTGATTAATTATTGATATCTAAAGTGTATAATATGTTTTGAATAATTAAGAGACAGTCTTCTAGTTTCAGAAGGTATATAAGTTGTATATGTTTTGGTAATAAATTAAGTAATACTTTGCATTCTTGTATAGCAGGTGAGAGTTCCGTTTTCTCGCGAAACAGAAATAGAATATAGAAATATGGCGTTGGAATTTCTGTTTTTCACCCTTTTCATTGGCTAGAAGTCAAGGATACTCTTCCGGTTTCCCCACTGGAGGGCTACTTCCGGACGAAAAAAAATCAAGGGCAAGGTGTAGAAAGCAACTCTGTTTACGCACGCTTTTGTAACCATTAAAGAGTTTCACTCGGGCGCCTTCGGCACCCGAGAGTTACGCTCTTATTTAACATAATAATCCTCTGATTGATCGAAATTAAGATATGGTCAAATTTGGTCATTTTTTTGTATGTAAACGTATTATGGTATTCCGATATTTTTTTCTAAGCTACTATTGGGGCGGTTGCGGGGTCTTACGTTATGATCCACATTACAATTAGAACGTGTTCCTATGATTTCGTGTTTGGAATATTCCCACGTGGAGAATTTGTACTATCCAGACCTCCTAGCGTTCACGTAAGCTTTGTTACATAAATAAAATTAAAATGTCAGCTGAAATTGGAAGAAATGTCAACATTCTATGCCACATATTATGTTAAATAAGAGGCTGTTCAAGATCACCTACGTACAGCATATGCATGGCAAAAGTGAACCTAAAACATTTATGTACTGTCATAGTCATTCGAATACGATTTAAAGTTGTGTTTGATTTGACTGAGACAATTATTTTTATTGAAAATCCCTTATTCGTTGTTTTTGTGCGTGTGTCCAGTGGATAATTGTTAGTCTATAGCGAGAGTTAATGCTGGTCTTTTATTTTCAGTAAACTCGTGGAAGGATATTAAGAATCCGATCTGATTGAGCAGGGATAGACGTGTATATGTATAGAAATATGTATTATATTTATTTATCGTAATACATGTAAACTAATGTCACGTATTTATCAGCTGACACATTGACCTTTGTTCTTGCTTTCTAACTTCCTGGTTCAGAATAGTGTGTACACAGTGAGGTGACAGATACACAAAATCACGATATGCTTTGTATGGCAATGTCTACTGATAACATTTCAAATATGGTATAATGTTTTAAAAATATGAAGTAGTATGCTCACTGCTCTGATAGACATTACACGACACGGCATTTAGTGGATGAGGTACATGAGTAATGGAAGTCATTGTGGTATTCGTACTATTATGTCTATTTGTGAATAATGGTCATGGAACCCCTCAAATGAACTATATTTCAAGGAACCAAACATGGAACGAGGCCTCCAATGACAGCTCATGTTCAATGATAGGTCTTAACCTCACAGGTGAGATTGAGAAAAACCTTGACAATACCATCAGCAGCATCGCCTTGGACACACATCAGACAGCATGGATTGGGGCGTACGCTAAACGTGTCTGGATCACTTTCGAGGGTTGTTATTATGGCATATTAAACAACAGCAACTTTAGCTCGACTCCTCTGACCCCACATGAAGACCCAGCCAAATCATGTTTGAAACACTGCAACTACAGTGAATTCGTTCTTACGGATGGTACGTGTGTTTGTTTCAAGGATGTTAAAGGCTTGTCGACTGGTTGTCTTCCGGAGAATTGTCCAGGTACAAAGTACACATATTGCGGGAAAGGAACCTCTCGTAATGCAGACAGAGTGTTATTTTATTGTATGTGTCGCTTCAGTATTGAAAGCGATCCGAGATACATATCTAATGGAGGTGACTGTATGACAGTAACTTACAAACCACAACTAAAACTTATTGCCATGAACTGTAGTTACACAAACAAACCTGTTTGTTATGACCCAGACAACAATCAAGTTGATCTCAGCGTAGGTTCAAATAATTGGTTACAATCTTTTTCGAAATGCTATAATATTAATAAACAGTTTGCTGGTAGAACAACAAATGTGACAGGAATTCGTAATGGTACGTACTGGGTTGGTACGTTTGTGGTAACTTTTACATCATGGGGCCGTGCACGTTCTGAAAATGACAGCTGTGTAGCAGTCAACATCGATAGACCTAGCAATCACCTTAAAACTGTTGACTTGCCCTGTAATACATTTCTCCCAGTGGTATGTTCCAACACATCTCTATCTACACTCATGACTACAGGAACGACTATTCTTAGTACGAACAGAGCTGTTGTCCCTGACAGTGTTACATCTACTGTCCTATTGTCAACCAATACTCGTCTGAACACAACCAGTACATCTGGCCTGGAAACTACCTCGAATGGACATGCGGCGACATTCAACAGTTCACCAAGTCCAGTGAAATATGGTCAATTATCTTCATCACCGACATATTCAGCAAAAAAAGTATCAAGTAACACACAAACTCATTCCCAGACAGCAACTATAGTTGGATCAGTGGTAGGGACTCTTGTCATTATAATTATTATAGTAGTTGTTCTATTATGGCGTCGTGGGGTGTTAAGAAAACCTCCAAGCGTTCGAAGCAACAAAAACATCAACACATTAGAAATGAGAAATCCTAGTACAGAAGACAACATGGGTACGGACGATAGTATACACAATGATGTGTATAACCACTTAGGGGAAATTAAAACGAAGCAGAACGTGTCAGGTGAGGATTTGTATGATCATACTGGTGCTGAAGGTGAAACATACGGACACCTTAACAGTGAAAGGTATGAGGAGGACAGTGAATATGACCATACCTCTAATCATACGGTAAGTGACACATACGGACATCTTAACAGTTCATACCTACATGACGATGATAATGCGTATGATCATACATGTATTAGTACAGCTGGCGATACATACGGCCGCCTGAATAGACACAATCATCAGTCGGACAACGAAAATAATTATGATCATACAGATGACATGTATAGTCACCTTCATGCTGGTACAAATCGAGATGTTGGCGACGATGTATATGATCATACTGGTGGATCAGGCAACATGTATGGTCACATAAACATAAGTAAACCTGTATGAAACAGTGAGTACGGCCACACATGGACATATACAACCGACAGTAGATAGTGAATACGATCACGCACGTGTAGCACACAGATGTATACAACCGGAAGTGGACAATACGTACAGTACGACCACACACGTGTAACACACAACAGGAAGTGGACAGGGAGTACGACCACACATGTACATACACAAGCTAAAGTGGATAGTGTATACGACCCCACGTGTTACACATGTACGTAATTGTTAACAGACGATAAGTGAAACCAGTACCTATGACAATGTCACATCGCTAGCATAGTACCGAGAACAAATAGCCCTATAATTGAATGCTTGTGTATTCACATTTTATAAACATTAGTAACTATAACATACTTGTTGTGCTTGTGATGATAAAAAAAATACAATGTACATCGAATATAGTTTATATAAAATTATATCATCAAAATGTGAATCAATTGCAAATACAGAAGATGTGATAAAAGAACGTATCATTAATATGTACATATATGACACTTAACTGTTTTTAAAACAATGGAACGAGCAACGATGTAAACTATTTATTCATCCATTTATATAGAATATATCTTAATACGAGAATGATTCAAACATATTCTATATAAGGGGTATTTTATCATTGACGCATTTCAAACACATTTTCCTGGAAATTTTCATAATAAATTGAAAAGAGTGGAAAGGGAGACAGGGTATTCCACAAGAGAGATAATCGTGACGTCATATTAACATAAATATACATATTTATTAATACAATGGTACACGTAAGGCATTAGAAAAACTACTTTGAACAGATGTAGTTTGGTGTACTCTACTCTTTAAAATTTACACAGTCCTGAAAACCATGACAGCAAGTGTTACTAAATATATAGTATGCCTCGAGGAAATTTGACAGTTTTTACAGTTCTAGAATGTCTTAAATAGAAATAAACAAGACAGGTATTTCCGCTAATTATTAAATGATTACGCCATGGATTCGTTCTTAAAACATAAATCGAAGCTTTGATATGCAATTCAAATGATAAACGCCTATGTTTGCAACACGTTATACGATTGTATAGAACCAGAACACATTAATCTGTTTCCCATTGTTATGAAATACGTTTTGCTGTGGTATATAAATATGTTCTACATCTAATATTTTGTTTAATTGTCAAACAAAAGTAAGTGAAATATGGAAAAAGCTCTAAGGAAACTATTTTCTCAATATTTTTTATTTGCAAAATGTACTATTTATCTGTATGTTTTTAGGAAAAACATTACATTCTTTAAAAAGGGGAAAATGAAGAAGACGAGACAGTCATGCAATATCTACCTAGTTAAAGAAGAGATTTTTTTGTAAAGATGTTGATGGGTTATTTTTTTGTAATAATCTTTGGTCTGATATCTTTGTTTAATAGTTTAGTTTCCTTTTTTATACATAAGTATTATTGATAGCACTTTTCCATGTAATTAATTGGTAAGGGAAAATGTCCAAGGTTCGTATGCAATTTGTAATTCTTAGTTTTAACATATAACTATATCAGTATTTAGTTAATAAAATCTACCAATCTGAAAATCGTTATATATTTTGTTTACATGAAAAGTATAAATAACGAAAACTATGTGTATCTGTAGCATAATGTAATACTACAGAACAAAACTAAAGGAAATACAGTATGCATTAGTCATATAACATAGAACCACTGGATAAAATGAAGTTTTGGGTAGAGTCTATTTCGTCAAATAGAAGTCCAGGGCCCGGGATCATGAAACGGACTTAAGTCTAAGACAAAATTTGAACTTAAGTTTGAAGTTTTGACTTAGCTAAGACCAAATCTTAAGTGGATCATGAAACGTGCTAAGCAAAATCTTAGCTGAGACTGAACTTAAGTCAAAAATTATTCGTTGTCAAGCACATGCGCGCGCCGAATTGCGTATTTATGGTATTTATAGGAACTCTTCAATGCGGGAAACCACGTTGTTGTCGGTAAACATAAAAACAAAATGGAGAAAAGGAAGAGTACAGAGTATATTGGGCGAATTTAACTGGATTTCGGATTACGAAGTTGTTTTCGGAGCAAGAAATGGTCAACAATTAAAGCCTGCTGTTCCAAAGGCTGGATGACAAAGTCGCAAAAGAAATGCAGTGTGGCTAATTACCGCCTGACTACTCGTAAGCTCCCCGAAGTGTTCACAAAATTCGCATTGTAAATTTCCCATTTATACAATACCCTTTTCACACGTTTATCAAATTAGTATGTCGTTGATTTAGTTTGTATAAAGTCTCGAGTAAGTGTGTGCACGTGTTACACTTTGAGAACTGTACTGTCTCTCTGTTCAATACATGGTGGAAAAAAAGTCCCGAAACGTACCCCCCCCCCCCAAGAGGTTTAAATTTCTTAGGTTTAAAAGCTTTATCATAATCAATGCACTATTCACACTTCCTGTACTACGACGTATTTGACCTTTGTCATACAAGAATTAATTTTGTCTCAAGCTTTTATATAATTCTCAATTGTTTGAAAATGAAGATCAAAGGAACAGAGTACTATTGAATAAATATATATTTCTACACTTAGTGTAAGAGGGGAACATACAGCCTTCAGTATATACTAGAAGGATCATGGTGATGCTGTACATCAGATATTACAATTCCCTGTCAGACTTGGATCATAAATGTTTACCAAAACATGTCATTACATGTAAATTTCTTCATGATTAAAGACTGTGTTAAATTGTATTTCTGTAAACAGAAGTTAATATTTGCTTATTTTAGACACTCTAAATAACAATCAAGTTAGGAATTGTTTGATAGGGATAGGGTTAATACAATTCGTCTTCTCCCCCACCCTTATTTCGAGTTATAAATTTTGGTGTATAACCATAAATACTATATTATAGATATTGAGATAAGATACAATTGCATGTAAAACATTTAGCACACAGGAAAATCGTGGAGGGGGCCATATGGGGCATTGACCCCTCAAAAATGAAATTGACCCTTCCATGTTCAAATTTAATCATAGAATAACCCTCTTAATTTTGATAAGTCTTATTTTTTACATTATGATTTAAGGGAATTAATGGAAAAAACTATAAACATCACTTTCGGATAATATTAATGTTTCAATTAGTGATGAGATGAAGTGATGAGTCAATGGCAAGGTCAAAATGATCTTTTTACATTTGAGATATATTATTTAATTGAAATTGTCAACGTTATACTTTAAACAACTTCTTCTGAATAACCAAAAGACCCAGGATGTTGATATTTTGGTGGTAAAATGTTGAGATGAATGACCTTGACTTATATTCAAGTTGCAATAAACAGGAGGCCTAGAGTGGGGATATTAAGCAATTAACATGCTAGAATGAGGGGATGTGATGGATGTGAAATTGAATGACATTGACTAGCCTTCAAGGTCACACACAGGTCAAATGTGTAAAATCCTTAAAAATAAATGACTATTTCTGAATATCAGGGAATTCTGAATATCAGGGAAATCTTTGGTGATGATATTTAGCCAATAACATGCTGGGATAAAGGGTTCTAAAATATATTCAAATGCTCTTGAATGACCCTGACTCAATTTTAGTGTATATGTTAAATTTGTTAATTTCAGGGTCATATAATATTGTGTTTAAATTTGTTCAAACATTTAATTGACTACTGAATAATAAAAGGAGCTGGCTGAAGTTCATGACATTTTGTGATGTAGGTTAAGGTTTAAATCAATATGATGTGTTAGAAGTGACTAAATGGCTATAACAACCAGCTTAGTTCAGATAAAAAAAAATGTTCAAGTCTTCCAACAAAGATTCACAAAGATAAAAAAGGTGTAGAAAAACAAGATCTGCCAAAAAGACCCCAAACATGCATAGTCTGATTAAACAGCTTAAAGACTTTCTTGTACTCTTTTTGATAAACATGTATTTTTTCCCAACAGCTTGCAAAATTCAAAATAGAATTCCATGTGAGCTATTAAAGCCCCTGGGCCTCTTGTTTGCGGATAAAATGAATAGATCTCTAGGCAAATTATGTATTTAACCAGTAGGTAGACTAATTGAATTATAAGCATTCATGTTTTGATATTTCATTTTTTTTTTTACTATTCCTTAAGTATGTATATATTTTGGCTCAAATTTCCTTACAAATGTGTAATCTTTCTATTTTTTTCATACCATAAGGATATCGCATAGTTTTCTTTGAGTTATTGCAGACTCTAAGCAATAATTTCAATTTTTATGGTAAAGGAAACCTACATTAGATACTATTCAATTATAGCCTTTGGTTGTGGTCGACACCTGGATTTAGCGTCTTGAGAAAAGATATATTAACCGAGGACGCAGTGCGTTCGTTTGGAGACACATCATAATTCTATTTTTAGAAACATCCAGTCCTTCAACAAAAATCACACGCTCCAAGTCAATGTCGGTTTTTAGCGGTGGACACGTGATGCACTTCTGGTTAATCACTTGTCGGGAATAAAATGAAAAAAACCAAAAAAAAACCTGATATCACCTGTATACTAATATTATTATTACTAAAAATGTACTGAAAATCTGTTTATCATGTTTATCTAACTGCAGTTAGTTATTGATATTCAGAGTTTTTCTTTTTAAAAGTTCAAAATTAATAAACTATCTCTATTGAGATAAGGAAGCAAAATATGTTGAGAAGTTGTGGAAATTCTTTGTGCCATATGTTTTTGAAACTCGATTGATTCACACTATTAGCAAATTTCATTCTCTTGTTGAGTGCCATTCCTTCAGTACCTTTTACTATAACACCTGATATCTTTCCAAAATCTCTTTCAAAAGTCTTGGTCAAATCATTCTTGGATTGAAACTCGGCTGCTTATTTTGGTATTCTTCTTATTATAATAACAATAATAAGATGTGTGTATGTTTTTAATTAGAACTGTAACCGATCACTTTTTTTTTTTCAAATGTTGATCTGATTATTTTGCTAGCAAACCATCCCTTTATAAGTATAGGGGTAAATAATAATAACTTATAAAATCTCCCGATGATCTCCAAGAATTATGAAATGTACGCCTTTTGAGCAAGCTTGCTGGGGCTGGTATTACTTATAAATTATAACTATAGAAATATAGTAATTGCTTTAAAAGAATATTTTCTCAGATATCCATGGAATAGTGTGCTATGATATATCTGGAAAGATTATGCATATCTATGAGATCATGGTTGTTCTTAGACAATCAGTCCTTATAATATTATTTTTTTCTTTTTTTTTTTTACAATGTTTACATTTATATTTGATTGTCTGAGCCTCAGTGCGATTATTTGGTTGTCTTACTAACGATTTGACAACTAAAAAAATCACCTATTTGGTTGGAGATTTCTGTGTCTGATCCTCCAGGTAAGGGAATATTCTCTATTATTAATTAACACATCAGATTTGTTTAAAGTCCATAGACAAGAAAATTTTCTTAAAAGCTGAAGGCCAGACAAGGTTGATCAGTTTCTTCAAATATTGAAAAGCTGAATGTCTTACAATTCTTTCATTAATCTTTATCCTGCAAGGACATGCTGACTGACGATATTCAAATATATAACTTATATTGCAAATTATGGTTAGATATTTAAAGTCTATCACTTTTTTCCTTGTGTAGTAGGAAAATACAACTAGTTACAATTGTACAACTATATAAAAAAAAGCTAGAAAGTAATAATTCTCTAGGCAATGTATGATTATTAAAATAAAGAATTATTTAGGCAAGAAGGAACACTACATCTTCGTTTCATCCGCAGTACGGTGATAATTGTGATCTCGCAAATGAGAGCGTGTATTAGTTTTATTACGGTACCGTCGAGGATGCGGCGCTGCAGTCGCATTGTTTACAACATCGGAACGGTGGAAGTTCAAGCGAACGTCTGTTTGCAGTAGGTCTATTAGGTCTACATATAAGTATGTTTTTATAGGGATGTACACGTCTACAATAAAATGAGACTCAAGATTAGCATTTCATCATGTCTTCCTGTGAATGATTCTCGGACAAGTTGAGACAGCGAGTGTAGATGGTCGGAAACTTGAATAGTGGGAAACTTCGATGATCTTGTTAGATTACGATGTGGAGCGCCTCAAGATGGTCATTTGAATCAATAGCACGTTTGTAAAACTCTCCATTAGTCCTGAATTAAGCGGAGGGGTTTAAAAGTAAATGGTCTAGAAATACTCGGGACGAAATGTCTCTTCCTTTCTCTCAATGGAGCAGACGGGCACCTGAAGCGTACGATATGTCCGCCATATTTAAGATCAAATTCAGACTTAAGTCTGCCCTGGAGCAGTCTTAGGATTTAAGACAGAAATTTAGACTTAAGACTTAAGTTTTTTTTCATGATCCCCAAGCTTAGTCTGTTTTAAGACTTTTAAGTCATAAAACTTTGGACTTAAGTCCAGAATTAGACTTAAGTCCGTTTCATGATCCCGGGCCCAGGACATACCATAGTTGTATAGAGTAGTTTCACTGTTGATCGATATCATACTCTGTCCCTGTTTCTGGCATTACATGATAGGTATACTACCAACACAAGTATAGGAAATCACCTGAACATTCCCGGCCGTTACCTGGTCTCTTGCAAAGTAGGCAATAACCTGATATTACGTCGTATTTTAACATTTGGTTTAAGTCTTGATATATGATCCGAACACAAACCTCGATTAACGTAAAAAAAAACTGTTTCACAGTCAAATTCGGATTAAAATATAACATCGAAAGCACCATTCGGAACAGATAGCAAGACAGTAATGGTGAAAAAAAAAACTCCTTAGATCACGTGACCTCTTTAACTCCTATCTTGGGTTGGGTTTACACAATTAGATCTAAACAGGTCTATTTTGGCTTGATGTTTCCACAAAAAATCGGCTTAGTTCAGTTAAAGTTTATTTCGTTCGGCTTCCTGCATCAACTGTCTTATTGTATCTCATGCAAAGGCAGTTTTTTTGGTGCCAACGCACTAGACATTAATCACATATTTCAGGTGTTGTTTTCCACAATATGATGAAAAAATAACAAAACGTTTTGCTTTAGAAAACATGCTTAAATTAAACATAATGCATAAAATAACTAAAAGTACAGTTCTTCACGAGATTGATTGTCCTGTACTGCATCATTAAAAAAAATTGTCCACTATTTTAATATTCGAGAAAGATTGACAATTATACCCTCGAACAGGAATTATTCAATAGTTAAATATATATATATATATAACTATGAGTAATGCAATTAATAGATTGATGAAGAATCACCAATTCAACCTACCGTGTATATCGAAGTTAAGTTAACTAGAATTATGTCAGTGTGACATTAAAGCCGCCCACTATACATTTAATTGCTTCAGTAACACATTGAGCATCAATATCTACTATAATACCTCAGACATGTGTTCTGTATTCTGCTAATTTAAAATTAGGTCATCTGATGTTGTTGCCTTTGGAATTTCCAAAATCAATGACCTCTTAAATGATGCCTTAAAAAAATTCTCCCTCTCCTCCTTTTTCACCCTCTTTAAGTGTGACGCATTGTTGTAATTTTCATTAATTAGCATCCCCCGATGAATGGCAATCGGTGCATGAATAATAAAGAATAGGTGCATTTTGTGTTTGTGAAATGAAGGATAATTAACAGTAGTGGGAAAACATACATGGGGAAAAGAGACATTGTACTCCTTTTATTTATATTTATTTTTTATTCATATTAATAATAATTATTTATATATGTAGTGAATTAATTTACTGTCGTTGAATATACAAAATATCACAGATGTTGGGGAATATATTTGAATTATATTTCTCAATGCGACTTTACCAACGTAAGAGTTATTTCCCTTACACCAGATTGGATAATATTTTGACACGGCGCGAATTCTTGTTAAACAGCAGCGGCAGTTGTGTCATGTTCTTAAATTGTTACATTTTCATTAGTAAAAACATCAGAAAGAGCATGCTGTGTTACAGAAATGTTTGATAAGCATACACGGTTCACATATCGTCTCGTCTCAGAGCCATTACCGTTATCAACCTAACTTCCTAAGCACGATATGTCATATTACGTTCCCGTTTGAAATATCAAAATAAAGGTTATACTTCATCGCTCATACGGTTTATAAGTATATATATAACATGTGTTTCACACGCGTAAACCTCATCAGGCCTCAATCCGAGTTGCTAAAACGCTCAAACCCAGTGCATGAATTTCACCACCACAACACTCGTAGAATGCACCGAGATACACATTTTGTTTTCAGCAATTATTTAAAGTATGGATTATTATTTGGAGAGGGGTATCAGAAGTCTTTATGTTACCCACAGGCGAGTGTCAGAGATTCTACTTTCAATTTACGATAACGAAACTATATAGCGGAAGCATGCAAGACTGAATTATGCGCACGCATCCCGAACGGAAGTAGGTCCGTCATTTCGTTCTCTGGACAGAATTAATAAGCCGCTCGGCTCTCGCCAAGAGCGGCTTAAAAATGTAAGTCAAGTGTTTCTCGTGTATAGCCAAGATCGCTATCCGTTATATCTGTCTACGTCCCTGTTACACTCCAACATACCTAATCATTGTGATAAGGGTGTACCTGACAGTACAGGTATGCTTACCGGTGACTAAGACTGTAGTGGGTTAAGATATCGTTAGTAGTTGAACATTGTGTATTATAATTTTAGGAGCATGTTAACTACAGCATGAATTATATAATTGTATCACAAGGTAAAATGAAGAACACACTATACAGAAACGAAATGGACACCTTTGTGTGATATGAAGCTACACGATGTAGACTGTTTTTAATTCTTGTTAGTGTGCCTTGTTGTGTCGTCACTACCGCAGTTCTCGCTATGGTAACGTGGCATTACTTTGATTTGAACTAGATTTATATGACACATGTCGACGATAAAGCTGGCGACGCTTATACTTCTGGAACATCTTCTTACACTCCTTGTACAATATCAAGGGTGCCAATGTCCATCTCCTTTGTCCATTAATTATATCGATTTTGAGTTCGGTTACGTATTATTTTGGCAATGCAGTTTCCTTCCACTTTTTTTATGAATGTCACTTTTTCAAATAAACACATAACAATATACTCATGTTACACTATGGAATAATTTGTATTATACACAGCAAGTACTAAATACATTTCCCAGGTGAAGAATGGGTTCTTTCAGGACAGCAAAGGTTTCATGGTAGCAACCAATAACTAGAACTGGTGGTCTGGAGCGTGCAGGCGATACAGCGGGGATCCACACATATTTAACCATTGACTGGAGATTCATGATTATGACATACAGTGAACCCAATGTTGAACCCCTTATATACAGTTCAAAGGGATTCGATTTGCTTATCAAACGTTCATTGTTGTGTCATTTTGTCAAAGAAGGATTTTTATTTTTGTTGATTAAGTTTTCTGTTATAATGTAATGGGGAGAGATGTCAATATTCTACCAAATCATAATATGGGTCGATAGAGACAAGAGTCCAAAAGTTTCATCATTATCAAACAGCCACCTTCGAGCAGCATAATGGTGACTAAGCCAGCTACGTACCGTCAGAAGCATCCGAATCTAATTTACGGTGTTGTTCGTTGTACCTAAAAACATTTGTTGGACACAGATAGTTTAAATTCAATTTCATATACAAGACAAGAATAATATTTCATTAACCAAGAAAGATCTTTCTACTAGAGTATTATAACAATATAATTTACTAATGTGGAACAAGTGTTTCATTTAGCAAACACCTATTTTGAACATCACTTCCTTATATATTGATTATTCCAAACAACTAGGTGAGATTAGAATCTTTAGAAAATCAAAAACGAAGGCACTTTTGTAACTACACGTTCTTTCATAAAAGATTTTTAAAAAATCATCAATATAACACAACAATAACCATTAACTTGACAAATTCTAATTTTAAAATGTGACACCTGAACCGATGTTCTATGCATTAAGCACTCTCTAGAACGTAACGACATTTTTGTAAAAAACATATGTCAATCTATAACTATTCTTTTGATACCTTTTCACAATGAAAACTTACATGAGCTGTTTACTTGTTCCTTGTTCTATTGTTTTGCTAAAACATTTTTTCATTCTAAAAATACATGAAATTAAAAACAATATAACTAACAACGAAGACAAACACTTGAGTTTGACGAAGATTACCGTTCTCATTACACAGTAAATAACTTACTTATTTTTTTCCAGTGGACTATTGTTTGTCATTTCTTTTAATCCCCATGCAAGTATTGTTTCTTTATTTATAGTCCATTCATGGAAGTATTAAGTTTCATTTTCTCGATATTCGAGTTTCACAATCATAAAAACCATGTGCTTATGCGAAAAACTGAGCGAGGAAAACATATAAATCCTCTCAAAATGATGTACACATTGCAATACATGCAAAGGAATGACACAACTTAAGCATCGACCTTTACTCATGCTCTTTTTGGTCCGGGATATTATGTGCATAGCTGGTTGACAGATATATACCATAACGTTATTTTTATGGTCGAGGTTGTCTACTGATAACAGATCAAACACTGTTAATGTTGTTTGTTTGAAATTTTTGAAGTATTGTTCTCCCTACTTTGCTAGACATAACACGAGAATGCCTTTTGTAGGGACAACAGGAGTAATATATGTCTTTGTATTAGTTGTTCTATTATTGCTCTCTATGTACAATGGCTATGGAATTATTTCTCTCTATGTACAATGGCTATGGAATCCCTCAAACGAGCAATGAAAACAGGAACCAAACGTGGAACGAGGCCTCCAATGACAGCACATGTTCAATGACAAGTCTTAACCTCATAGGTGAAATTGAGGAAAACTTTGACAATGTTACCAGCAGCTTCGCATTGGACACACATCAGACAGTATGGAATGGGGCGTACGCTAAACGTATTTGGATCAATTTCGAGGGTTGTAATTATGGAATATTGAAAAACAACTATAGCTGGATGACACTGGTGTCCAATAGAGTTCCAGCCAAGTCATGTTTGAGGCATTGTAACTACAGTAGATTCGTTTTCGCGGAGAATAAGTGTGTTTGTTACAAGGATGTTTCAGATTTATATACTGGATGTATTGCGATGGAATGTATCGATTCAAAGTACAGGTATTGCGGGAAAGGAACAACTGTTAGTTCCAACAATATCACACTTTAATATATGTGTCGTTTTAGTATGGAAATAAATCCGAGTTACATATTTGATGAAGTTAACTGTTGGCAATATTTCATGGCCAGACCTATTTGTTATGACCCAAACACTAAACAATTTGATCTCAGCGGAATTTCAATTAATTGGTTACAATCGTTTTCGGATTGCTATGGTAATAATAAACAGTTTGCTAGTAGAACAATTAATGTGCGAGGAATTCAAAATGGTACGTACTGGGTTGGTACGTTTTCGGTGACTTACAAATTATTTGGCCGACCCCGTAATGCCAATTATAGCTGTTTGGCATTCAATATAGACAGAACTAAAAATCACCTGGCAACTGTTGTCTTGCCCTGTGATACTTTACTCCCAGAGTTATGTGTGAATTCGTCCATATCCAATAAACATACCGAGGTTACTACTGAATGTTTTTCTTCCTGTAAACATTATTCCGACATGCACCCTCAACAGTTAACAAGTATCCAAGATGCATCTACCCCAGCTTTCAATATACTGCCCGGAGGATAATGACCGGTTCCATTAATAGTTGGTTCTGTTGTAGAAAGGGTTGTCCTCGTCATTTTCGTTACTGCTATTGTTTTATTTCTTCGCCGTCGTAAGGCGTTCAGAAAAAGCTCCACTAAAGAATGGGTAAGTCATTCCAAAGTAGAAGAACAGAATCAATCGTCTGTCTTTCATAGTGACGGAATGGAAACGAATGCTGAAAGAGTTGGTGAGGCTGAATCACACAGGTTTTCCGAACGAGACACTACCAACAGTGGAATTTATAGCAATGATGCTGCTATTTATCAACAGGAACTATTCGCAGAAGAAAACCAAGACAGCCATTACTGCGGGATCGTATAATTCGTCCCGTCAGCGGTATGTAGAAGTCTGGTCTGTAGTTTGTTTATCACTCGTTCCGTCAGCGGAATGTTGTCATAGTACATAACATTTGGGTAGGGGGTTGGACATAATATAGTGTGCAGTTTTGGGAAGTAGTGGGTTTTATGTAGATTTAGTATTTTAGCTTAAAGTTGGGTTGAACGGGTGGTTATTACGCATACGCATGACCCTCACTTATATGTAAGAGAACACCTTTATAGGGTAGGGGTATAGTTATACCTAGTGCATACCCTTTGCATATTAATTAAATACCTCGTTTATTTGTTAACATTTTACTTGTTATCTCACCTTAACGTTGAGATTCGTCAGTAATTATTAGCCATTTTGGCCTTTTTGATACATTTTTGCTTGTATACACTAGTCAGTATGTGGTACATGTAACGGTTTCCTCAACCCATTTGTGTTTATACATTTTATTATTATTAGGATTAAGGCTAATGTCCAAAGCTAGACTCTTCTCATTGTAAGTATCATCATCTTTTTGTTAATATATATTTAATTGTTAAACTTTATATACAGCTCCGTGGTTTTTCACTCTATATCATTGGCACACCGAATGAACCTTAGCGTAGTAGGTGCTGATACAACTAGGTGGCGCCACTTCGGAAACCTTCACAATTAGAGAACAACGCAAATGTGTGGCGACACCCTCTTGTAAATGTCTATAGCCCTACTGCATGATATGTATTGGTGACAATAGTATGTATGCTCAAGATGGTAAAGGTTATCAACGAAGAGTTTTGTTAGGTTTTCAATTATTTTCAACACTTTTAGAACCGCAAAACAAAAAAATTTTGGATAACAAAAAGATCAGATTAAACCTACATGATACAATAAAACCACGTGAAGGCGACTAGAACATTTGACGCAAATGTCTAGTCACAACTATAAGTGTACCCTACGCAAAGCCGAGGAGTGCAAGTCAAGGTACAGCTGATGCCTGGACTCCAGGATAAGCCTACAGACACAGTAGAACAAGACTGGCTCAATTATTCAAACACATTCGATGTTTAGGACACCAAACCAAGTATACGACCGATCGTTTTCGTCGGGAACTTTAGTTCTCTCCTATCAGGCTAAGACCCTCTGCGCACTTTTATCAGCCGTAGTCAGCAAGTTGGTCTTGCCACCGTTATGATAACAAATGTCAAGCGAGCGAAAGTACTTGTTTATTAGATACGAAAATATCCTACTTCACGGGTATTCAAAAAATTTACAATGTATATAGAATGAGGACATCCCTGCTGTGCCCTGATAACGCGATATAGAGAGCACAAAATAATACTTACAGAGTTAAGATAACGATACGATAGAGAACTTGCAGCTGCGGCCTTAGGTAAAAGCTTTCAATCAGCAATAGGATATCAGCAATAGGATTAAAAAATATAGAATGTCTGAATGCATTAATACATGTTTACAAATAATGCAACATAATGAAAATACAAATGTAATTCGAGCTCGAAATGTCGGTGTTGAATGGCACTGCGATCTCATATGTAACCTCTATAAAGTCAACAAACAAAATGATTCCCATTGTATTATGGCACTGCAAACTCTAAAGAGACTTTGAACAAAGTGACCGTTATTCAGTGACTTCTGAGTGATTGCAATTAAGATATCATTTGTTGTTTCTAAAATTTAGCATTTAGAGATATTATGACAGTACAACCTTTATGTAACTTCCGTTTAGTCATAAAACAAAATGGCTGCCGTGGACTAGCGTTTGATTGGTCAAAATTCAGATACTTTCCAATTTCGCTATTGTAGGCTGAAAATAGTGATGTGGACACTATTGCAGCTTTATATTTCTTATTAAACAAAATGACCGGAATTTCTTACCTTCTGATTGGTTGAAATGAAAGTATTGTCCAGTTTTGTTCATTTGTTTTGGTATGTGGGCGTATTATGGTATTGCGATACTTTCCCGATGCATCTATGCAACTATTTGGGCGGTTTGGGTGAATTCCGTTATGGTCCCCATTACAACTAGCACTTATTCTTATTATTATTATCAAATATCTGATGAACAAGTATTGAAATACATTTTCCCACGTAGAGAAAGTATACTTTTCAGACCACATAGCTTTCACGCTAGCATCTAATAACCAACTATGTACATTAAGATTGTTGGAAAGGATTGTTATGTTAAAATACAAGATAACTACAGTTGTGGGATCGCACAACGTTACACGATGTGCGGTGTGCGCACGATGTGTGCACGGTGTGTGAACGGTGTGTGCACGATGGGCGAACCATAAAAAGCTGGACGATCATTGCTTGCGCACATCTGTGCGCACGATAGACGGACGTTGTGCGATAACAATCGTGCTTGGTGTAAATCGAGGAATGCCTTAACAATTTATACGGTTTCGTGTTTAGACATATAAACTTGATGTTTACGTATGTTTCTATATTCTAGCAACATCTATAAACTTATCTTTCTGTCTATACATTCTTATATTTAGAAATTGTGTTTTCTGTGTTTTTAAAAAAACTTAATCGTCACATGTAAAATTACAACACAATACAGGTAAACATAACCACTTTGTTCATGTACCTAGACCGTAGTTTTCTCACCGCCTGGGGCACTTACGTAACTCGTCGGGTAAAGCCGGGGGTGTGAAAATCCAGGTGAAGGGGAGGTATAGGTAAACGAATGCAAATAACAAATACTATCAATTACGGTCAAACGGTATCGCATATCAGCTCTGTGTGTCAGGCACTGGTCAGGTAAAACTCCGGACACTCATACAATTGGTATTTACCTGTTCTGTTACCTTGGAGCCAAACCCATTCTTGACAGCCTAACGGTCGCTGTAATACTGTGTAACACGCATTGTGAACTTGTATAATCTTGATTATTGTGATGAGAAATTAGAGATATATACACAGTGTACATAATCGCATACGAGCCTTCCGTGGTTTTGTCATTCCGTAATTTTGATCTACAAATGATACCAAATCGCACAGTTGTGCGGAGAGAAGCGCACAACGGGGCGAACGATTGCTAAATCTCACAGTTGTGCGCACCATGTGTGGACGATGTGCGGACGTCGTGTGAACGATGTATGCACGGGGTGCGCACGCTATTTTTGATGCGGTCCCACAACTGTAAAAGGGTTTAACCATTGACTGCATATTGTAGTGTATGACGTGTATTGGGATTCAAAGGAATTCTATTATTCACATCAATAGTCCATTCTATCAACATTAAGTTTAGCAATAGGTTATAATTTGTGTTGTTACCAAAATAATATTAAGTATGTCAGCTGTAATGAGGAGAAATTGCACCATTCTACCGACTGATTACCTTGGTCGAGAGACGATTCAAGAATGGCTTTCCTCCCGTGAGTAAGGACAAGAGCCACATACTGTATGGGTAACATATGGCGAAAGTGACTGTAAGTAAACTATGTTCCATCAGAATCATTCGACTCCTGTTTTAAGGGTGGTTTGGTGTACACAAAAATTGAAGAATACAGTAGTTTAAATTTCCAATACACGATCATGATAAAGATTCATTGATCAAGAAATTACATTGTGTAAAAACATTATTGACAAACTGATTTACCACTGTCCATCAGGTAAAATCTCCAAACACCAACTGTTATAGCCAATAATATTCATTAAGCAGACAAGTATTTCTTACTTTAATTTCTTTTTCCATATAGATTCATTATGCAAAGTGCATGGGTTATACTTAAGCTAATCAAAAAGCAAACTGAAGGTATCTGTCTTTTTAATCTACAAATAATTTTATAAAAGATCCCAAAAAATGACCACAAACAACTAAACTATTTCTCTTTTTTGATAGTCATATCAAAGAATTCGTATATGTTAATCACATAATCTGTTTAATAGTTTCCAAATCACATAGGCTATGTTCTACATTATTCTTAATTAATTTTTCCATTTAGAAAAAAATACATCTTATTATAAAACACGGTATACATAAACAAATATTTGATGCAAAATAGGTATTAAGTTTACATGTTTAAAATAAACATTTTGATTTGACCGAAATCATTTTTCTCATTCAGAAAAACCCTAAGATTACTTAACTTATAATTTGTTTTGTGCGTTTGTCCAATGGATAAAATATAGTCTATCCTGAGAGTTAGTTATAGCCTTGTCCTTGATTCGCAGTAAACTCGTGGAAGGATCCTAAAAAATGTAAATGCTAAATATTGAGCAGGAATACACGTCAATATGTAAATATTTATTTATCGTAATACATGTAAACCGAGATCACGTATTTATCACCTGACACATTGATCTTTTTCCTTGCTTTCTAACTTCCTGATTCAAAATAGTGTGTACACAGTGGGGTGACACAAACAAAATCACAATATGATATGTTTGGTAATATCTACTGATAACAGACCGAACACGGTACATGAAGTAGTTTCCTCACTGCTCTGATAGTCACCACACGACACGGCCTTTAGTGGATAAGGTACAGGAGTAATGGAAGTCATTGTGGTATTCGTACTATTGTGTCTATTTGTGAATAATGGTCAGGGAACCCCTCAAATGAACAATGTTTTCAGAAACCAAACATGGTACCAGGCCTCCAATGACAGCAAATGTTCAATGATAGGTCTTAACCTCACAGGTGAGATAGAGGAAAACATTGACAATATTAGTAGCAGCATAGCCTGGGACAAACATCAAATAGCATGGATAGGGGCGTACGCTAAACGTGTTTGGGTCAATTTCGAGGGTTGTTATTATGGACGATTTGAAAGCAACGACAGCTGGTTGTCAATGACGTCACAAGGAGATCTAGCAAAGACATGTTTGCAACATTGTAATTATAGAAGATTCGTTCTCACGGAGGATAAGTGTGTTTGTTATAAGGATGTTAAAGACGTTATTAAGACTGGTTGTCTTGCGGGAAAATGTTCCGATACTAATTACCCATATTGCGGAAAAGGATCTGCTGCTATTACTAAAAACATCACATATTATTGTATGTGTCGTTTTAGTATGGAAAACGATTCGAGCGACTTATATGGTGAAGGTAACTGTTTGACAGTAACTTACAAACCAACACAACATGTCATGGCTATGAACTGTAGTCATACATACAGACCTATTTGTTATGTCACAAACACTAAACAAATTGATCTCAGTGGAAGCTCAAATAATTGGTTACAATCTCTGTCGGAATGCTATAATAATAACAAACAGTTTGCTAGCAGAACAACCAATGTGACAGGAAACTATGATGGTACGTACTGGGTTGGTACGTTTGCGGTAACTTACAAGCTATGGGGCCTACCACGTACTACCAATAACAGCTGTGTAGCAGTCAATATAGATATAACTAATAATCACCTGACAACTGTTGTCTTGCCCTGTGATACTTTACTCCAAGCCTTGTGTTTAAATACGTCCATATCACATGAACATACCGAGGTTACTACCGAATGTTTCTCTTCCTGTAAACATCCTTCAGCCACGAACCCTCATCAATTATCAAGTATCCAGAATATATCTACCACAACTGTCAATATACTGGCCGAAGGACAAAATAAGGATCCGGTCCCATTAATAGTTGGATATGTTGTAGGATGCGTTGTCCTCGTCATTTTCGTTACTGCTGTTATTTTATTTCTGCGCCGTCGTATGGCGTTAAGAAAAAGCTCAACTGGAACATGTTTAAGTCATTCCCAAGTGGAAGAACGGAATCAGTCGTCTGTCATTCACAGTGACGGAATGGAAACGAATGCTGACACACTTACAGAATATGATGGTGTGAATGTCTACGAGAATATTAAAATACGTAACACAAACGGGACTGACACAACAGAAAGAGTAGATGGCGCTGAATCACACAGGTATTCCGAACGAGACACTACCAACATTGTAATTTATAGCAATGATGCTGCTATTTATCAACAGGAACTATTCGAAGAGGAAAACCCGGGGAGCTATTACTGTGGACTTAGTGAACCCTCTCGCGATGAACATGAATACGGTCAATTGACGTGATGATCACCTCGACTTGTTCAATCAATGTTGATAACGTGATCAGCGTTATTGAGTATGATCTGTCAGCTATCTGTATTACATGTAATACAGTAATTCGTGGGTGTGTGATCCTAGGACAAAGCCGATTTCGAAATGAGATAGAAGTTCAAAGTATAGTTTTTGAAAGCAAATGTTGTATAGTAAGTTAGTAACCCAATGGCTTTGCCATGTCTTTCTCAAATTGAATAAACAACATGAATTGGAAATTATAATTGTCTTGAATCATGTAAGACGCTGTTATAGCATAGATGAAAATTAGATCATGATGACGACTTTAATGCTCAGATTAAAATATCTCTGGTACAAAAACCTAGACTTGCAGTTTGTCTCTCAACAAAAGGATCTCAAAATAAACATTAATATAAAATAAGTTCTTTTGTAGCGATCAACTGTGACACTGCATAAAAAAGGCAGACTTGTACATAACTACCGAGGAATTAAATGTTTGGGATCGTTCACAGAAAGTTACTAAGGATACATAGAGTTAATGATAGAAATAGTATAGACACCAATGTTGTTCTTTATTCAGGTCAAAATGTCGTTTGACGTTGGGTTTTTTTTTCAAGTGGATAGTTGTTTCCCCAAGGGAACATTCGCCGTAAATTTAAGCACACTCAACCTGGAGACAAGTCATCAACGGCAAAACATGCATTGTGACTAGATAAAATCGAACTGATGGTATCGTTACTCTCTACATCGTTCACCCGGTAACGACAATTTGTGAAAGTAACGTTATGTGACACTTTCATAGTATACAAACTCGGATATAATATTCTTTCAAAAAAATGGCATCTGTATACTGGATTCTGATTGGTCGAAATTCAGACACTATCTGCTTTCGTTAATATTAAGTATGTCGGTTTTAATGGCACTGCGACCGTATCTGTAACTTTCGTTTAATCATCGAGAAATATGGCTGCTATAGACTGGCCTCATTTTCCGACCAATTGAGGTAAAGTTCGATTACGTCACACAGACGGTTTGTCGGTGTATTTTATATTAACGAGACTTCTGTTTAGTCATTGAACAAAATGTTCGCCATAATCTTTGAACACAGAGTAGCTGTAAACTGCAAAGCATGCATTATGATTGGGTAAAATCGAACTGATGTTACTACAGAGCATTCACCCGGTGGGGGAAATACCAGAATGTGTTTGTGGAGCTAACAACGATCGGTACTTAATCTTCATGGACATATTCAAACGAAAGTTTAAATATCCAGTGACATTCGTGTCCTACACAATTTGAATGATACATAACGTGAATTGCTTGTTTAGGTACCAGCAGGCTATTTAATTACTATACACAATGTGATTCTTTAATTAACATATCATCCTTCAATTCAAAAATGTTAGAACGATGAGGCAGGTAAATGAAGTGTAAAGCCCAATTACTTTTATATCAAAACGAAACCTAAATTCAAGTTTTTCCTTAATTCCTTATTGTCCTATAATCGTACTTTGTTTTGTTTTCGATTCATTCCTTTTTATATACATGTATGTATTCATCAGTTGTAGCTTTTCTCGTCAGACATTGAGGTATTTCCTCTTTCAGTCTAACATCTGAAACAGGTTAAACTACAGGTAATATCTAAATTTAATATATGGTTTTTTTTGTCAAGTATATGGTCGATATGCTATCGTTATCTATGTGTGGCAGAGGCGGGTTTTGCCGTTATAACTTTTAATGTTGTACACACCATTGTATATCGTGACACTGTGTCATTTGGCTAGCCAAGAAAATTTGTCACCTCAAGATTCCGTTTAGTAATACCGTGCGTTATTTGTATTCTTTTAATTCTGGTATTTTGTTACAGAACAGTTTGTGACTTTACCATCATCTTCTTGATAAAATATTGAATTGTTAAACTTTATATACAGCTCTGTGTTTTTTTTTAACTCTATGCCATTGGTGACAATAGTATTTATGCTCGAGATGGTAAAGGTTATCGACGAAAAGTTTTGTTAGGTAGGCAATTATTTTCAACACTTTTAGAACCGCAAAAAATACCATTCTAGGTAAAAAAAAAAAAAGACCAGATGAAACCTACACATGATTCTACGAAATCAAGTAAAGACGACAGGAAAATTCGACGCAAAGGTCTAGTCACAACTATAACTATACCCTACGCACAGCCGAGACGTGCAAGGCAATGATACTGGAGCACCTTATGCTTGGAGGACAAGCCTAAAGACACAGTAGAAAAAGGCTGACTCAATTGTTCAAACACATTCGATGTTAAAGCACCAAACCAAGTATACAACCAATGGTTTTCGTCGGGAACTTTAGTTCTCTCATGTCAAGACCCTCTGCACACTTTATCAGTCGTAGTCAGCAAGTTGATCTTTCCACCGTTATGATAACAAATGTCAAGCGAGAGAAAGTACTTGTTTATTAGATACGAAAATATCCTACTTCACGGGTATTCAAAATATGTACAACATTCCTGCTGTGCCATGATAACACGATATAGAGAGCACAGAATAATACTTACTGAGTATTACTAAAAATATGGCAGAGAACTTACAGCAGTGACCTTTAGGTAAAAGTTTTCAATCAGCAATAGAATTTTAAAAAAATATAGAATGTTTGAAAACATTAATACATGTTAACAGTGAATGAAACATAATGAAAATTCAAAAGTAATTCGACCTCGAAATGTCGGTGTTGAATGGCACTGCGACCTTATATGTAACCTCCGTAAAGTCATCGAACAAAATGGTTCCCATTGTGTTATTGTACTGCAAACTCTCACGAGACTTTGAACAAAGTGACCGTTATTCAGTGGCTTCTGATGATTGCATTAAATATATCATTTGATAAATCTAATATTTAGCATTTAAAGATATTATGACAGTGCGACCTTTAATGAAACCTCCGTTTAGTCATAAAACAGGATGGCTGCCGCAGACTAGCTTCTGATTGGTCAAAATTCTGATACTTTCCGAGTTCGCTCAATTTTTATATGTAGACGTGTTATGGTATTTACTCAACTATGTTATTCAGATGTATTATGAAAATGCTAATTATAATGCCATATCCTTTTAGTCTTTTAACTAAATCGCTGTAATTAAGGTGTCGTCGGATTTGTCGATATTGTATTGATTGATCTTAAGCAATGAATGTTTTGGCAAATGTTGTTATGGTTCTATAACACATTTCTATTGATGACAAACGTAATAAAGCCCAGCAGAGCTTTATGTAAGTTTGTCAGCAATAGAAATGTGTGTTATAGGATCATAACAATAACTGCAAAAAAAGTCATTATTTATATTTACATTTTGATGGAGAAGTTACGCTTTATTCGGTTATGTCGAACAGTTCTTTGAACAGCAAATTCAGTTTTGACAACAATAGAGATTGATGACGTTGCAATGGTAAATACTGTTAAGTCTCATAACATTTGCCTTACTAATGCATTGCAATGAAAGGATGCAGAGCAAATTTAAATAAAGATATATAACAATGCAGGTTCAAATAATCTTTTAATTGTTTCCGAATCATTTAGCCTTCTTCTATAATAATTTTTCCATTAAGAAAAAAAATAATTATTAGATTATGATAGAAAGTATATATAATCAAGTGTTTAATGCAGAAGATGTATCAAGATTTATATATTTAAGACAAATACTTTGATTTGAATGAGATCATTGTTCTCATTTTATAAAACATCCCTGAGATTAATTCTTTGTTTGTGTATGATTGTCCAGTGGATAATAGATAGTCTATCCTGAGAGCATGTTATAGACTTGTCCTTTTAATCTCAGTAAACTAGTGGAAATATCTCAAAAATATTAAGTTTATGATAAATATTGAGCAGGAATACACGTCTGTGTGTAATTATGTATTTATCGTAATACATGTATACAGAGATCACGTATTTATCAGCTGACACATTGACCTTTGTTCTTGCTTCCTAACTTCCTGGTTCAGAAAAGTGTGTACATAGTGGTTTGGCAGATCCACAAAATCACGATATGCCGTGTTTGGCAATGTTTACTGATAGCAGATCAAACACCCTTTAATGTTTTAAAAATATGAAGCAGTATGCTCACTGCTTTGATAGACATTACACGACACGCATTTAGTGGATGAGGTACATGAGTAATGGAAGTCATCGTGGTATTCGTACTATTATGTCTATTTGTGAATTATGGGCATGGAACCCCTCAAATGAACTATATTTTAAGGAACCAAACATGGAACGAGGCCTCCAATGACAGCACATGTTCAATGATAGGTCTTAACCTTACAGGCAAGATGGAGGAAAATATTGACAATATTAGCAGCAGCATTGCCTGGGACAAACATCAAACAGTATGGATCGGGGCGTACGCTAAACGTGTTTGGATCAATTTCGAGGGTTGTTATTATGGACGATTTAAAAGCAACGATAGCTGGTTGACAATTACGTCACAAGGAGATCCGGCAAAAACATGTTTGGATCATTGTAATTATAGTAGATTCGTTCTCACGGAGGATAAGTGTGTTTGTTATAAGGATGTTAAAGACGTTTCTTTGACTGGTTGTCTTGCGGGAAAATGTTCCGATACCAATTACACATATTGCGGAAAAGGAACTGCAGCTAATACCAAAAACATTACATTTCATTGTATGTGTCGTTTTAGTATGGAAAATGATTCGAGTTACACATCTGATGAAGGTGACTGTTTGGCAGTTAGTGACAAACACCAGCAACAGTTCATTTCCATGAACTGTAGTTATACATACAGACCTATTTGTTATGACCCAAACACAACAGCAGTTGTTCTTGGGAGTTCAAATAATTGGCTACAATCTCTGTCAGAATGCTATCAAAGTAACACACAGTTTGCTGGTAGAACAACTAATGTGACAGGAATTATTAATGGTACGTACTGGGTTGGTACGTTTGCGGTGACTTTCAAATCATGGGGCCGTGCCCGCTCTGAAAATGACAGCTGTGTAGCAGTCAACATCGATAGACCCAACAATCCCCTGACAACTGTTGTCTTGCCCTGTGACACATTTCTCCCTGTGTTATGTTCAAAAACATCCCCTTCTACACTTATTACTACAGGAACGACCATTATTAGTACGAACCAAGTTGTTACCACTGACAGTGTTACATTTACTGTCCTATTGTCAACCAATAATCGTCTGAACACAGCCAGTACATTTGTCCTTGAAACTACCTCGAGTGGGCATTCGATGACATCCCACAGTTTACAAAGTACAGAGAGATACAATCTATTAACTTCTACACCGACAGGTTCAGCACGTGAAGCGTCCAGTAACACAAACACTCACTTCCAGACAGCAACTATAGTTGGATCAGTGGTAGGGACTCTTGTCATTATAATTATCATAGTAGTTGTTCTATTATGGCGTCGTGGCGCGTTCAGTAAGACTCCAAGCGTTAGAAGCAACATAAACAGCAACAAATTAGAAATGAGAAATCCTAGTACAGAAGACAACATGGGTACGGACGATAGTATACCCAATGATGTGTATAACCACTTAGGGGAAATTAAAACGAAGCAGAACGTGTCAAGTAAGGATTTGTATGATCATACTGGTGCTGAAGGTAAAACATACGGACACCTTAACAGTGAAAGGTATACCGAGGACAGTGAGTATGACCATACTTTTAATCATACGACAAGTGACACATATGCACATCTTAACAGTTCATACCTACATGACGATGATAATGAGTACGATCATACATGTAGTATTACTCCTGGGGAATTATACGGCCGCCTCAATAGAAACAATCATCAGTATGACAATGAAAGTAATTATGATCAAAGTGGCGACATGTACAGTCATCTTCATGCTGATCAAAAAAGAGATGTTGGCGACGATGTATATGATCATACTGGTGTATCAGGCAACGTGTATGGTCACATTAATATAAGTAAACATGAAGGTAACAGTGAGTACGACCACACATGGACATACACAACCGACAGTGGATAGTGAATGCGATCACACACGTGTAATTTACATATGTATACAACATGAAAAACACCAATGAGTACAACCACTCATAGACATATTCAACCTAAATTGGAAAGTACATACGACCTCACACTTGAAACACAGGGACGTATACAACCGGAAGTGGACAGTACGTCCGACCACACACGTGTGACATACAACAGGAAATGGACAGTGAGTATGACCACACATGTACATATGCAAGCCAAAGAGGATAGTGAATACGACCACACGTGTTGCACACGGACGTATACAATCGGACATGAGCAGTTAGTGGAATCACACACGTGTTACACATGTACGTAATTGTTAACAGAAGATAAATGGAACCAGTAACTATGACAATCCCACATCACTAGCATAGCACCGAGAACAGATAGAGTTTGAAAGCCGGTGTATTCACAGTTAATGAACATTAGTTACTTTTACATACCCGTTGTGCTTGTGGTAATTACAAAACAAAAATCCATGTACAAAGAATATCGTATACATAAAATTATATCATATAAATGTGAAAAAATTGCAAATATACAAGGATGCATAATTTATATGTATATGATATATGACATTTAACTGTTGTTTTAACACGATTGGCAACGAGCAACTCTGTAAACTATTTATTTCTTTATATAGAATATATATTTATACGAGACTAAATACAATATAAATGTATTCTTCATTCTTGACGTTTTTCAAAAAAACTTTTCCTAAAAATATTTATATTAGTTGAAAAGAGTGGAAGGGAGGTATGGTATTCCACAAGAGAGATAATCATGAGGTCATATAAACCTAAATATACAATGATACATGTACGGCATTAGAACAAAACTACTTTGAACAGATGTTGTTTTGTGTAATCTTCTCTTTATGATTTACAATGTCCTGAAATGCAACATTGCAAAAGTTACTAATTTTACTAAGTATAAGGTATGCCTCGAGGAAATTGTACACAGTTTTATTTTTTATAATAGAAATATTTAAGATCAAAGCAAAACAGATATTTCAGCTAATGATTAAATGATTACCCCATGGAACCGATTTAAAGCATAAATCAAAATTTTGATATGTAATTCAAATGGTAAGTTTGCAAAAAAATATACGACTGTGTTAGATACATATCTAAATTATCTGTTTCCCATTAATATTAAAGAATCTTCGCTGGGGTATATTTATATGTTCTGCATCTAATATTTTGTTTAATATGACCAAAGACCAAATTTAAAATAAGTGAAATGGGGAGAAAGCTCTTAGGAATCTATTTTCTCAATATTTTTCATTTGAAAAATGTAATATTAGTCTGTGCGTTTTAAGGAGAAAACATTACAATCATTAAAAAGGAAAAAGACAAAGAGGACGAGACAGTCAGCCAAATATCTACCTAGTTACAGAGGAGGTTTTGTAACTATGTTGATGTGTTTTTCTTTGTTATTATCTTTGTTTAATAGTTTAGATTCAATGTTTACATAGTGATTATTTAAAGCACTATTCCATGTAATTAAGTAGTAAGGTAACATGTCTAAGGTTCTTATACCATTTGTAATTTTAGCATTTAACTATTCTTCAGTATTTAGTTAATACAATCTGCATTTGTCACATAACATAAAACCACTGGACAAAAAAAGTAGGTATGGTGTAAGAGTCTAACTTCGTCAAATAGAACTCCAGGACAGACCATTGTTGTATAGTGTAGTTTCACTGTTAAATTGATATGGTACTCTGTCCTTGTTCCGGGTACCGGCATCACATGACAGATATACTACCCACACACGAACAGGGACTCACCTGAACATCCCCGGCCGTTACCTGGTCTCTTGTGAAGTAGGCGATAACCTGATATCGCTGTTAATATATGAGACAGGTACTGCGTCGGATTTTAACATTTGTTTTAAGTCTTGATATATGATCCGAACACAAACCTCGGCAAATGTATCACAATCATATTCCTATTAATATATAACGTTGAAAGCACCATTCGGAACAGAAAGCAAAGCAGGAATGCTGAAAAACCGAATAACCTAGTGATCACGTTACCTCTTTAACTCCTATCTTTCGGTTGGGTTTACAAAATAAGATCTAACAAGGTATATTTTGGGCCATTTTTTTCCACAAAAATCCGGCTTGATTCAGTTAATGTTCATTTTGTTCTGCTTCCTGCATCAACTGGCAGATTTTTTAAATCTGTAGTTTCTTGCTTCGTATTATTATCATGAATTTTATCTATGAAGGCTAAGTCGACCCTGTATGTTTCGGATGATTTGTTCTATAGTTGTATGGCCTTTTGCTTTGTTACATTATTGCGAAAGTGGCATGCGCTTCTATGATGTTATATTTGCCGCGTGCTGTTTTGTTTACGTCGTCTGCTGTCAACATCCGGCAAATGTTGGTGACTTTTGTGAGATTATGCGATGGGGAAAGAGGGTCATTAAGGGCAAATGTTGGTGATTTTTTTGAGGTTATGCGATGGGAAAAGAGGGTTATTAAGGCAATACCAAAAAAAGATCATGCTTAAAGATTTGATCGCTAGTTTCAGGCAAAATTGCTACAGACGCTCGATATCGTTTCGACGCCATACCGTCGCGTGTCCAGGTCGTGAAACCCAGAGACGTAATATACCGATATATGTCTTTGTGAAACCCAAACAAGATCTGTAACAGTGTCCGAAAATATTTCGTTCTCCACATGTCCAGTTATCAATATTTGGAGGGCCTGTCTATGGCGGAACTCTCACTATAAACGTCAATCATAGAACCTCACAAAGAAACGTCCCAGGCCTATGGTTTTGGACATTGACAGCGATTAGTTCGTCTTCATCACGTGGCGGGGGGCAGATTTCGTACGATATGCTTACGCGCATATAGTCCGTGGTTAATTTATATTATTTAATGCAATATTGCATGCTCTCCATACTTAAAGTCTTTCATCTATTTTAGGTGTTGTTGTCGAAACATTAATTTTGAAAATCATTAAATTTGTAAAAAGTCATTTTTGAATATGAATGAGTGACTTTTTACATATGGGTCATATCACTACGCCAGCCTTGTCAACAAAATGTGTGTATGCTATTCAAATCAGGAAATACTCCAGATGTTTCCGACTGAGATTGTGGTAGAAACAGATCACACGACTTGTGGTTGTTGAGTATGGTATTTATTTTACTCTCGTTAGCTAATTTTTAAAAGTTAAAGAAAGACACTTGCTAAAGCTCGTGTCTTTTGTAACTTTTGAAAATTAATTAACTTGAGTGAAATAAAAAATATATTCAACAACCACTCGTTGTGTAACCTCTAGAATATCTTATACCAATAAATACCTTTTAAAATAGGTGCAAAATCTTTATTTTGCATTACCATCGATGATTTATTATTGTATGACATTAAATAACGCAGTGTAAGACATTTGTTCATCTTACATCACTATATTACATTTAAACGGGATATTGTATTTAATTCAATATTAAAAACAACATAAGAAATATGGCAATATGTCATAAAGTATGATAGTATAGGCCGTTTTTGGCTCTTTGACTTTAAGATTTTCTGCTTATTAATGAATAAAACAATATCTTATTGTATCACATGCAAAGGCAGGTTTTTGGTGCCAACGCACTAGACGTTAATCACATATTACAGGAGTTGTTTCCCACACTATGATGACAAAAATAACAGAACGTTTTAGAAAACATGCTTAAATTAAACATAATGCATAAAATAACTAAAAGTACAGTTCTTTACGAGATTGATTGTCCTGTACTGCATCATTAAGAAAAACCTTATCGTCCACAGTTTTTAATATTTGAGAAAGATTGACAATCATACCCTCGAACAGGAAGTATTCAATAGTTAACATTTATATATTTTAGTAGATTATTGTCTTTGAAACAGTAATGCAAATAATAGATTAATGAAGAATCACAAATTCAATCTACCGTGTATATCGAAGTTAAGTTAATAATATCAGTCACGTGTTTCTCGTGTACAGCCAAGATCGATATCTGTTATATCTGGTTACGTTCTTGATACACTCCCACATACCTAATCATTGCGATAAGGGTGTACCTGACAGTACAGGTATGTTTACTGGTGACTAAGACTGTAGTGGGTTAAGATATCGTTAGTAGTTGAACGTTGTGTATTATCATTTTAGAGAGACAGTCTCAATTAAGTTTCACATATAAGACAACGATACGATTGCAGTAACCAAGTCAGGTCTTTGTATGAAAGTGTTATTAACAACCCAACAACTATTTTGAACACAACTATCACATACATTCTTTGTTCCAAATACTTTGGTGACATTCGAATCTTTTGGAAAACCAAACGTTGGCATTGTTGAACAACGCGTACTTTTATTAAATATACTTCCAACCACTATAACACCACAACGATGAACTTTAATTTGTTTGATTGTCAGATATAAACCTCGACAGATATGTCATCTGAATCGATGTTCTGTATATTAAGCACTTTCTGGGAATACATGTTAATTTTGTTTTAAAATTTGATTTCAATCTATAGCTATTTTTATATTTCTATAATGCAGTACTAAAACATTCTTTTGATACCTTTCCACAATGCAAACTGACCATAGCTGTTTGCATGTTCCCTTTTCCATGTTCTAATAGTTTGTATAATATTTTGACATTTTGAACATACATTATATTAAGATTAACCAGGGATATGACAAAGGTTGCCGTTCTCATAACATAGTATATGCTTTAACTGTTTTTTCCAGTGGACAATTGTTAGTCTGTCATATGAATACAAATTGTATGTACTGATATGTTTTACTCCCAGAGCAGGTCATATTCCTTTATTTATGGACAATTTATTGAAAATTCAATTATCATTTTCTCGCTAGTTTACCGCTCTGTAAATACCATGACGTCAACGATTTAGATATTTGTTATAATGTATATTTTTCTTGAATACGCTAATGAGTAACGTTTATAGGCGCAATATTAATTACCGTGTGTAGTCTATGGCGGGGACTGAGGCCAATGTCAAAACAGAAGTATATGGCATGGATTGAAGCCTATATCAAAGAACAAAGTCTATGGCATGGATTGAAGCCAATATCATAGAACAAAGTCTATGGCATGGACTGAGGCCAAGATTGAATACCTTAGCAGCAGTTTAAAGGGATTCAATTTATTTAACAATGGTCCAATCTTGTGTCATATTTCATAATAGATGTGTTCCTACCTATATATTTTGGGTTTGTGCCAAGTATTTTAAGCTGAACGGGGAGATACAATGTATGTCAATATTTTACTGAATTTTACGGGGGTCAAACGAAGGCGATTCCCGGATGGTCTTCTCCTTTGCGTTAGTAGAGTTCATGCACCCGTTCATGAAGCTGACTATCGACACATACATACACTATGTACTGTAAGAATAATCCATGTTTAATAAAAAGTATTATTCTGTGTACTCAAAAACATTTGCGGAACAAAGATAATCAAAATTTCCATGAATGTTTATTATAAGGATACGGTAATCAAATGATGACTTAAAATATTATTAACAAACCACTTTGTTAATTATGAGCGAAGAAAACGAAAAAAAATATTTCCTCATATTCTCACTATACTGGTGAAACCCTAATTTTAACAAGCACAATACAACGACTGTTAGTCTGCAAACGCTTTTCGTTAACCACTAGCAACGAATTGTTTCATGTATTTCATCATTCGATAAAAAAAAATCGAAATTCAAATTTTGAAATGTTACAACTGAGTCGATATTCTATACATTACATACTCTCTGAAAAATGCCGTTATGCTGAGTGATTCTTTGACTTTGTTTTCATATAATTACACTGGTTTAACCATATACTCGAGTACTTTAATTGACCTACTTATATTTCGTGTTATATCGGCTAATACTTATCTAAGACTATAGTCTTGTCATTTTGAAATTATGCTACAGTATATAATCAATGGTCAGGCGGGGAAATGTGTGTATATCCTTACGTTACACACGTGGATTTGACCAGATAGTTTGCCCCATTACATAATAAATGCTTCACTCCTGGAACAGATTACTTCAGAATTTTTCTTGTGTGGATTTTATACGGGTAAATTAATGGAAACATTGCTCAATTTTTTTTGGATATTCGAGATTCACTATCCTTAAAGTGTAAACGCAATGCACCGAGCAAGATAATATACATACTTTCTATTAACATTGCTACTTGTGTAACCAAAAGATAGATTTCTTATCTTATTAAACTGAAACATTGACCTTTACTCTTTTACTTCCTGGTTCAGTACATAACTGTGTATCGAGTAGACAGGTAAACAATATCTACCGATAACAGAATAAACACTATGCATGTTTCGTTATATTCCGAAACAGTGTACTAACTGCTTTGTTAGACATTTCACTACACTGCCTTTTTGGAATAAAATCAGGAGTAATGGAGGTCAATGTGATATCCTTCTACTTTGTCTCTATATGAATAACATGGAACGAGGCCTCCAATTACAGCTTATGTTCAATGATAGGTCTTAACTATGGTGGCATATTTCTGCCATCCACTTGCGACTTACGAGGCACGTATGTCGACATAATTATTGAAAGATGTCGACATAATCTGAGAATATGTCGACATAAACGTGGATTATCGTAAACGGATAACTCGGCTGTTTATCGGGTGTGACATCGACTTGCCACTTACGACTTGTCACTTACGACTTATTTATGTCGACATCCTAGTAGATATTGCCGACTTACCAAAACGAGGCTATAAACTCTGTACATCATAGTAGCCTACTGTAATATCAATATCTTTGATTTTCTATATTTACATTGATTTTACCAAGTTACTCACCAGTATAGTCACCACTGTCCAGTCAACATCAGCACCCCTTTACGGTCCTCGTGCACAAACCTCGTTTTGGTAAGTCGGCAATAATCTACTAGGATGTCAACATAAATAAGTCTTAAGTGGCAAGTCGTAAGTGGCAAGTCGATGTCACACCCGAACATTAACACGATAAAAAGCCGAGTTATCCACTTACGGGATAATTATCTCGACAAAATTACCTCGGCAAATGTGATAATATGTCGACATAATTTAAAAGTTATGTCGACATCTTCTCAGATTATGTCGACATCTTTCAATAATTATGTCGACATACGTAACTCGTAAGTCGCAAGTGGATGGCAGAAATATGCCACCATACTTAACCTCACATATGAAATTGAGGAAAATAATGACAATATTAGCATCAGCATTGTCTTGGACACATATCAGACAGCATGGATTGGGGCTTTCGCTAAACGTGTTTGGATCAATTTCGAGGTTTGTTATTTCGGTATATTGCTATAGTTGGATGACACTGATGTCCCATAAAGATCCCGCCAAGTCATGCTTGCGGCATTGCAACTACAGTAGATTCGTTCTCGCCGAAGACAAGTGTGTGTGTTACAAGGATGTTTCAGACTTAAATATTGGATGTATTTCGATGAAATGTGTCACAGTGGCGGATCCAGGGGGGTTTCCATGGTTTCCGGAAACCCCCCCAGCATTTTTAGACAAAAAAAAAAAAAATCCCAACAATTTTTTTTTCTCAATTTTTTTGGTTGTTGCTGTGGTAAACCGACAGTAGATCTACCGGAGTACCACTGCAAAGATTTTTTTGGGGGTTTCCGGAAACCCCCCTAGCATTTTTTTTTTTTTT